>NC_057796.1:464744422-464747730 GCF_018294505.1 Triticum aestivum
TTATTTACTCGATGCCACTTGCAACTCGACCATCAACTTGCAACTCAGCTTTTTGTATGTAGTTTTTGCAATTGCCCTAGTTGCAAGTCAACCATCGACTCGCAACTGTGGGGGCCCGCATGCCACTTGCAAATAGACCCTTGACTCGCAACTGGTCTATTTTTTGTATGTAATTTTTGCAATTGCCCTAGTTGCAAGTCCACCGTCGACTCACAATTGTGGGGGGCCTGCATCCCACTTGCAAATAAACACTCGACTCGCAACTGGTCTGTCTTGTTTTGTAGTTTTATAATTGCCCTAGTTGCAAGTCCAACATCGACTCGCAACTTTGGTGTCTGCATGGCACTTGCAAGTAGACCATCGGCTCGCAACTAGGGTTGTTTACTCGATGCCTCTTGCAACTTGCAACTCGGCTTATTTTGTAGTTTGTTTTGCCCTAGTTGCAAGTCCACCATTGACTCACAAATGTGGGTGCCCGCATGCCACTTGCAACTCTACCATCGACTTGCAAACTCATTTTTTTGTACTTTGTAATTGCCCTAGTTGCAAGTCCACCATCGACTAACAACTTGTTTGTTTTTTGTCTGTACTTTTGTAATTGCCCTAATTTCAAGTCCACCATTGACTCGTAACTAGTCTGTTTTTTGTCCGTACTTTTGTAATTGCCCTAGTTGCAAGTCCACCATTGACTCGCTACTGTGGGGGCCCGCATGCCACTTCTAAATATACCATCGACTTGCAACTAGGTCTTTCTGGTTTGTTGCCACTTGAAAGTCGACATTCCCCCTTCAACTCGTTCATTTGTTTTTTCATGCCACTTGTAAGTGGACACTCGACTTGCAACTGGTTTATTTATTTTGATGCCCACTTGCATGTGGACATTCAGCTTGCAACATTTTTTTTGTTGATTCCAGTTCAAGTCAATGGTCAACTTTGCAACTGGGTTTTCTTGTTTCATGCCACTTGCCGGTCGAGGGTCGATTAGAAACTGTAGGATCATATTTTGTTTGTTTGTTGCCACTTGCAAGTAAAGTGTCATTATTTTCATTTTTTGTGTTTTGTGATCTTACGGAGTCCACCATTTTTCTTTTTGACTTGCAACTATGATTCTTTGTGTTCATGCCTCTTTTTTTGCAAGTCCAACCTTTTTTGATTCGATAGTTTATATTTCACAAACACTTTTTTCCGTATCTTTTTGAAGCTAAAATTTTGCAACCAAGCGCCAACTAACTTGAGAACCCCTAGTTGTTACTCCTTAGTGAACACACAACTATATTTTTTTCCTTTTTTCGTCTCTTATTTTGTTGATTTTTGTTGTAGGCGCACTAGTGTTTTTTAGTGACCCTTTTTTTTAATCTCAATTTTTTTACAAGGACAGACCCCCAAAATGCTTTCTGTATGTGTTTTTAGACTAAACACAGTGTTCTGTAGTCAACTGCCATTTTTAAACTTTTTTAGGGGGGTTTTCTGCAAGATCTCCACAGCAACAATGGTTCTCCGATGAATATCCACACAGACACATTTATTTTTGCATTTATTTTGTCCCCCATTTGCACTGTTTGAATCGGTGGCGCAGAGGAGGAGGAGGAGGAGACGGGGACGACAAGCTCGAAGCCTTTGGCGAACGAGATGGCCGTGGACGAGCCTCCCGCTCCGCACCTCTGCTCGACGCACGGGGCATCCGATTTTGAGATGGCGAGGCAAATACATTTTAAAACATTTTTAATACATAATGAATGTTGTTTAATGATATTATACATTTTCAAATGCATCTTTATATTTTTAATACATGATAGGATTTTTTTTATATGTGAGAACACTTTTTGTGAAATATCATAACAAATGTAAAAAATATATATATTTCTTTTTTTCTACAAGGAGCATGAAAAATAGAAAAACTTAAACAGGAAAAATAAAAAAAAACTTCAACATTTTCTATAAGAAGCATAAAAAACAAACAGAAAACCGGTAGAGAACTGCACATTAGAAAAGTTATACAAAGGACAAACTTAGGCCGGACGTTGCTTGTGGCAACGCTGCTGCTGGCAAAAAAACAATCCCAGCCAAGCACAAATCGTACTACCAGAGAAAGAAAACCAAGGTAGAAGCAACTGGATCGTGCGATGCAATTTCGCGTGCGTGTACAACAGACATCCAAAACGCAACAACCAAAAACTGACGGGCCAAACCGGAAAACAACAACTAAAACCAGCCCAAACTAAAAACTGGCCCAGTGGACGAAAGAAGTCAAAGGGGGGACTCAACCGGGCTGCAACAACAGGGGATGACGTCATGTTAATGAGACCATACTTATGTCTCAGCTAGATGAGTTCTAGGCGCTCCCGGCAACGCCCTGCCGCTGCCACGCACGTGCAGGGAAACCAGGGTGGTGGACGCCATTGTCGCCGCCGGTGCCAGGAGGGTGAAGAGGAAGGCGCGGCCGGCTGCGGCCAAGAACATCGTCGACGGGGCGGATCAACACGGCGTCGAGGAGAAGGAGGTGGCGTGGCCGGAGTGCCGCGTGGAGGATGGCGGGGTGCGGGTGAAGGTGCTGATGACGAGGAAGGAGGCGGCGGCGTTCATGGCGAGGCTGGAGGAGCAGGCCGCCGCGGAGAGTAAATCCAGGACGGGGGAGATCCTCGTCGGCGGCGACGGTGTGATGAGCCCGTGCGTGGATGCGTGCACTAGTAGAAAACTGGGCTTTGGTCACAGGGCAATATTCACATTAGTCCCGGTTCAGTCACGAACTGGGACTAATGCGAGCATTGGTCCCGGTTCGTGCGGCCAGGGGCCTGCCGGGCCTCGTGGAGGCATTGGTCCCGGTTCGTCCGGCCCCTTTGGTCCCGGTTGGTGGGACAAACCGGGACCAATGGGCCACGCTCCTGGCCCACTACCCTTTAGTCCCGGTTCATACCACAAACCGGGACTAAAGGGCTGGTCCTAGTTGCGGCCAGTGTTTAGTCCCGCCTCGCCAACCGAAGGGCGCTCACACCAGTATAAGCCCGTCCCTCTCTGCCATGTTGAGCTCCTGTCAAAGTGAAAATAGATGCCCTTATACAGGGAATTTGACCTAAATTCACAGTAAATTTCTTTGAATTTCATAGAAATTTATTATGAATTTAGGTTGAATTTTCTCTATAGGCGCATCTATGTTCATTTTTTTATAGTAAATAAAATAAATAAACCTTAATAAAATAAATAAAAATAAATAAACCTTAATAAAATAAAATAAAATAAACTATAGTAACTAAAATAAATAAACCTTAATAAATTAAATAAAAATAGCAGCAGTAAAATAAAT
The DNA here is from genome assembly GCF_018294505.1 of Triticum aestivum. Taxonomy (NCBI): domain Eukaryota; kingdom Viridiplantae; phylum Streptophyta; class Magnoliopsida; order Poales; family Poaceae; genus Triticum; species Triticum aestivum. Next base: position 464,747,724 of record NC_057796.1, read on the forward strand.
AAAAATA
>NC_057796.1:465769871-465771646 GCF_018294505.1 Triticum aestivum
GGAGGCTGGATGAACAGGAGCCCGTGGAGGCTGGAGGAGGTCGACGATAGCCCGTGGAGGCTGGAGGAGGTCGACGGTGGAGATGAACAGTATCCCGTGGAGTCCCGTTTTGCGGTACGCCACACCCCTCCCGATCAACAGGACCCCCGTTTCAATCGTAGCGCTCCAACACAAGTCCGTTTCCTCCGTTTTGCGGTACGCCACACCCCTCCCAATCAACAGGACCCCCGTTTCGACCGTAGGAGGTCCGTTTCCTCCGTTTTGCGGTACGCCAGACCCCTCCCGATGAACAGGATCCCGTTTCGAACGTGGCCGGTCGAACACAAGGCCGTTTCCTCCGTTTGGCGGTACGCCAGGCCTCGTTTCCATCGCCTGTTCCGTCCAAGCCCTCCCGATGAACACGACCACGCATTCCGTTCCGACCCAGCCGGTTGGCTCCCACGCGTTCTGTTGCCTCCCGATGAACACGATGCATTCCGTTGCCTCCCCATGAACACGACACATTCCGTTGCCTCCCCATGAACACGACGACGACGTTGTTTCTCCGTTCCGACCCAGCCATGTACACGAGCCCTGGCCGTACGTATGCGCGAGTAGGCGTTCGAGACCCTGCCCGTATGTACGTACGTGGCCGTATTTTCTTTCTTGCACCCTGGCCGCTGTACGTACGTGTACATGCTACGTGCGCGCCTCTACTACGACACGTACGCGCCTCTACTACGACACGTGCGCGCCTCTACATCGACCAGTATATATGTACGTACACGTTCGCGACCAGAATGACAACGCTACGTATGCTTCGACCAGGTGTGTCCCGACTGTCAGGCACTACCGTGCCTGCGAAGATGTAGCTGGTGGGTCCCAGCAGTCAGGGGGGCGAATCATTTTTTTGCCCGGACGCACTTCCTTGCATGCGAATGTGTAGCTGCTGGGTCCCAGCAGTCAGGGGGGATCGTTTGCCCGGACGCACTTCCTTGCGTGCGAAGATGTAGCTGGTGGGTCCCAGCAGTCAGGGGGGCGAATCGTTTTTTCGGACGCACTTCCTTGCATGCGAAGACGTAGCTGGTGGGTCCCAGCAGTCAGGGGGAAATATTTTTTTCGCGTAATACGGTGGCCCGTCCGGTGGGTCCCCGCTGTCAGGTGGAGTAATAATTATTTTGTGCGTAATAAGGAGGCACTTCCTTGCTGCGGCCGTGGACCCAGCTGTCAGCCTCTCCACGTACAGTCCACATCCGATGGAAGCCATTCCTTGACCACGTTGACCACGCCGCGCCGAGAGCACCAGGGCGGCGGACGATGGCGAGGCCTAGGAAGGGGATGACGCAGAGCCGGGGAAGACGCGGCAGTGGATGCCCACGCGTAGAGGAGTATGAGGGTTCACTCGTTCGGCTGCGGTGTGAGGCTGCCGTCGCCGCAGAATAACAGGGGGTGTGGGTGCATAGAGGGATGGCCTGGCCAGCGGTGGGAGTAGTAGGGGGCGGTGAGGCCTCCGCGGCATCACAGCCGGCCACGGGCGGCAGGAGCAGGTGGCACGACCGGCGCTACTTTGGGCGGATGGAGCAAGAAGACCAGAGGTTGAAGAAGCACTACGGCTGTTGGATGGACATCGTACGGTCACTGGAGCTAGAATCGTTCATATATTGACTAAAGTTGACAAAGGCCTCCGTCCCAGTCAACTTAGTAGGCGCACAAGTCAGCCTCCCACCAAGGTGGGTCCCAGCTAGCAGGGGGTATTCATTTTTTTGTGCGTAATAAGGAGGCACTTCCGGTGGGTC
>NC_057796.1:465771886-465787361 GCF_018294505.1 Triticum aestivum
CAGGGGGAAACGTTTTTTTTTTGCGAAATACCGGTGGCCCGTCCGGTGGGTCCCTGCTATCAGGTGGAGGAATAATTATTTTCCGCGTAATAAGGAGGCACTTCCTTGCGGCTGCCGTGGACCCAGCTGTCAGCCTCTCCACGTACAGTACTCTTCCGATGGAAGTCGGTCATTGACCACATTGACCACGCCGCGCCGAGAGCACCACGGTGGTGGACGACGGCGAGGCCTAGGAAGGGGACGACGCGGAGCGGGGGAAGACGCGGCAGTGGAAGCCCGCGCAGAGAGGAGTACGAGGGTTCACCGGTTCAGCTGCGGTGTGAGACTGCAGTCGCCGCAGAATAACAGGGGGTGTGGGTGAGTAGAGGGATGCCCTGGCCAGCGGTGGGAGTAGTAGGGGGCGCTGAGGCCTGCGCGGCAGCATAGCCGGCCACGGGAGGCGGGAGTAGGTGGTCCCGCCGGCGCTGCTTTGGCGGCTGGAGCAAGAAGATCAGAGATTGAAGAAACACGATGGCCGTTGGATTGACATCCAACGGTTACGTCTGCTAGAATCATTTGTTGACGTATATAATAACTAAAAAAATCTTGCATACGCGTCAACTAAACAGGCCCACAAGTCAGACCACTCCCTCTTTTTTTTAATTTATATATAGCTCATGGCAACTTCTTATGCAATTTATTGCAGTCGTTTTTTTTGGTTGGCCAGGGCCAATTTCGCATATTTCTGTGGGTTCCAAACTATTTTTAATACCGAAATGTCGAGCCAGATTTAAAGTACTTTGAAGATATATTTAAATTAGGTTAATGCCGAGTGAAATAGGAATCTGAAAATGTGAAAAAATTCAGAAATTACTTTCATATTACAACCCATTTCATATTACTTTCAAGATTTGCAGGCGTCTTGAAAGAGTTGCAGCCCATCAGGGCGTAGAAAAATAAGTAGGCCTGGATTGGGTATTCTTCAGAAAAAATAAACTGGGCTCATTTTCACAAAGAAAAAAATAGCTGGGCTGGTCACATGGTGAACATAAAATATAAGCCTGGGCTAGACGGGCCACAGCCCAATTCAAACCCTGCTCCGTCTCAACAATACCAAACAAAAAAAATACTGCTCGAGTAGCTACGTCCCAGGTGTCAGCCGATCTTGTGCTATTCTCTTGTCTATTGACTATATACGCTCACAATGTCGTGGGTCCTAGATGTCAGGAAAACACTAGGAGGAAGCATTTTATTTTTCCATACGCTGATGTGGTGGGCCCCTACTGTAATCCTCTCCACGTACTTCTGCCGATTCCTGTTGTTTGTTGACCATGTTGACAATGCGAGAGGGCAGCGCCGCGGCGAGCGCACCAAAGCGCGCGGAGGACGTCGGCGTTAACGATTTAGGAGACGGTGGGGCGGCGATGCGTGCGCTGAGGCGCAGCCAGCCGTGGGAGGCGGAAGCAGTCGGCCCCGCCGGTGCTGGTTTGGTTTTGGCGGCTGGAGGAAGACAGGACTGAAGAAACATGACAGACTGTAAAAGCAGCAGGAGTACTTAACAACCTTAATTGAAACCAGCAGGGGCACTTAACAAGCAAAGCTGAAAGCAACGTGGTCAATAAACAGGATATTCGCTTTAGAGCCATGGAAAAGCATGAACATAATCTTCTGTCCTATTCTCCAAGATGGATGGGCCTTCGTTATTTGAGACCACCCATGAATAAGTATCTTTTCACCTCCAGGGGAATTGAGTAGGTCGACATAAACATCATGTTGTGACCAAGCACAAGTCTGACTCGACCATCGTCAGGCATCTGTATAGGAACAATAGAACTCGGCAGTTCCTGCTTCAAGAAGATCACAGCTGTAAATTGTGTATAAGCAATAGTTTATGAACAACATATATAACAGAAAACAACTCGTACCATAAGTTTCTCGACACAGTTGGACCTGTTCAATGAGTGCAGCAGTGGCACACATATCCCACATGGCCTTCCCCCATTGAAACGCCCCACAAGGACCTCAAGACGATCAATAAAGTGTAGGAACTTGTGGATGTCGATCCAGTCAACTTCAGTGCCATTAGTAACAGCCGAGTTATTACAGAGTAACAAACGAGCAGACTGCTTAACTCTGAAAAAACCTACACGTGCCACCAATTATAAGAAAATATTAGTTAGAAGTAGCATCTTCGTGAGAGATTCGTTGCTACTTCTAAAGTTAAATTGTGATTAGTTAGACAGAATAGGTGGATTAAGAAGTAATCGAGGCAACAAGCAAGAACCAGATACAAAACTAACATGGATGAACAATTGGAATGACGTCGGGGTGGAAGATCGCAGTGAAGATGAGACCAGGTTCTGCTATTTCCATCAACATTCGTGCGCCAACTTTCAGTCCGTAACACTTGAGAAAGTTTATCCAAGTTCGGCCATAAAAAAAGCAGCGATCTTCTTGGTTCATGAACCCAACTCGGAACTTATATCCATGGCTTGTCTTCACTATGACCATTAAACTAGTGTATTCAGTTATGGCACGGCCGAGCATCTTGAGTACATGTGTCCTGGCAGAGCAAATAATACACTGCAGGAAAAATAATATGAGAACACATCATGTTCAAAAAAAACCCACCCTCCCGGATAGAAAAGAGGATTCTAGGAACATACTGTGCGCGTTTCAAAATGCTGTGTTAGGATGAGAAGGAGCAAGTGTGGCGTCTCACCAAGGGCGCAGAAACCTGTAGGGTCCTCGCACTTTGGGCACTGCAAATGAAACACACTAGATTCAGTAGGAAGAAAAATGCATCAACGGCGGCGGCTGCCATCCTAGGATTACCTGCGACCAAGGGACTTGGATTTATCGGGGATGGATGAAGTATTCATACCTGGTTCTCCATGAGAAAACCCTATGCAATCGCCGAGAGGGGTTTTCTCTGAACAAGCAGACGAGGAAGAAGGGGATTCAGGCCCAGCGAAATATTGCTGCTTCGTCCGTCCAGCTTACTGCTAAAGCTGGAAAGGGGGGTTGTGATTTGACGGCTCATTGGGCATTACTGCGGCGCTACGACCGGGGTGTGTCTACCATGAAGTTGTGCACTCTAATTTGTGCATATGGCACGTGGACCCCGTTGCTGGTTTCCCCACATATCAGCGAAAGGAAGTAGAAACACAGGAGTAACTAGTTACATATAAATATATTTTTTGACAGAGAGATACTCCCTCTGTAAAGAAATATACAAATCTGTTATATCACAGGCTCACCTTGCCGAGAAATATACTCCCTCTGCAACGCACGGGCATTATGGGGGTTCAGCTTTTTTTATGGGGGTTCAGCTGAGAATATAATACTCAGATAGGCTCACGGTTCTGGACTTTGGGCCGCAGGCCGACCCTGCATGTTTGGGGGACCATGTGTTCTACCTCAGTGCTTTTCATATTGCAAGCGGTCGGTACGGCGCTGGTTTTAGATGCTGTCGCAAGGCGAATACACAAAATTGAATAAAGCACGGGAGCTGTTGGAATCAAATCGAACAACAGTTCCTAACCAGCAATCAGAGTTGCAATTCTATCAACGATATACCATGTGATAAATAATACTGTCGTACTACTTATACACACAGGACACTTGTTTCACCATGCCAGATTATTACATCAAAATCTCTTGGAGGATAGATCAGTTCGAAAGTTGCGTGCTGCTACTGAAGAATTTCAAAGTTGATTTGGACCAGCTCTCCTTGCCGAGAAAGTTCGATTTTGACATCATCCCCTACCGCAAGATATGATTTAGATTTGAACCTTGAGCATCCTTTAGCAGCAATCATCATGCGACCATCCTTTGTACTTACGGTATATTGAGCAGGTTCATTCACACCAAGGCTGCGCATGGTAAGAGAAACTTGGCCGCGGTTGCCCGGATTGTTGAACGACACCCTCGTTGCTCTAGGAATTCTCTGTTTGCAAACAAGAAGACATACCCAAACAGTTAGATCAACACAGTGAATCATGTGAAACAACATGGAAAGGAAAAAGAACGAAGCACTTGGGCGGCCAATGCTTACCAAGAAGGTGGACATGTCGGTTTTTGTAAGGACTTTGGTATATGAAGTGCGAACTGCAGCCCAGTCTGTTGCCGGTGCAACTGCACGGGCCGGAGCAGATGCAAGTGCAAGTGTTGGTGCAGGTGTCGAAGCCGCTGCTGCTGCCGGAGATGGTGCTCCTTGTAGAGCTGGTGCCGGTATCGGAGCAGGTGCCGGTGTCGATGCCCGATTCTCCGGTAGATCAGACTGATCCGCTGACGCAGTCGGTGCCCAATCCTCAGCTGGATCAGACTGAGCTGCTGCCGCTGTCAGTGCTAGAGCAACTGCTGGTGCTCGATCTGTGCGAGACAACGGCGATCGTGTCTGGTCTGCTATGATCAGCTTTCTAACTTGACTAGGATCCGTGACCGTGATCCAGTTTTTTTTTCATTTCTTTTAAACGCGAGAAGGACTAATTGTGGCGTTTTTGTTTAACCAAACTGCAGTTCATCATAGGGATTCAGCTTGTACTCAGACAACAGACTGATCCAATTTTTGCCAGTAATATAAGTGATGGACAGTGCCTTCGTTACTGACACGACATAAGAAGTGAAACCTGCAAAAATAGCCATCGTAGAGCAAACCAAACGGTTTATTCTGTGATGAATGTCACATGGCAAAACCTGCATCGTAAAATTGCAGGAAAAGAAAGAAAACATGACATTAAATCAATAAGATTTAGAAAGTAAATCAATAAGATTTACTTGATGTGACACGAGTGAATCCTTACCAGGAAATCACTATGTTGAAGTACTAAACAGAAGATTGATCGTCCAACTACACGTGGCATGCAGGGGCCCCGCCTACTCCCACAAGCAGGACAGTCCAAAGGTTGTGACAAATCGTATGGACCGAACATCCATGGGACTGGAAATCCTGGTGGGTGCGATAAACCCTATAATGCATACAGATATTGGAGTGTAACCATAATTGATAAACCGTCCTCACAAAAAATATGATCTGGATACTTCAAAATATACAGACTAAATTGAGTGGACAGACATTAACATAGACCATTCACACACCAAAAGCGGCAGTACTAATAAACAATACATGGTTCACAAACACAAATCAAGTACTGAACAATAGTACTTACTACAGACAAGCAAAGTTGCACTAACTAAACTCTGCAGACTATTTCTTGCCACCGACCTACGGGATGAACCCCGCATAACTGACTAGGCCATGGACTTCGTGTGAGATGTCTACATGCACCATCACCATCTTGTCAACCTTGGAGAACCTAACAGAGTGGTCTTTCCACTCATAAACATGATGATGAAGACAGGCCGCATCAGATTTGTTGGGAAGCTTTACAAGAACGACACCCTTCGTAATTGAAGGCATAGCCAGGAAATTGTTGTGGTCAAGTACAGCCTCGAGAACACGCCTGACAACAATGCTACAGGAAAACACTAGTTCAGGACACGTGGCGACAAGGACACAGCAGCTGGATAGTTCAGCAGTAGAACTCATCATCAGGTCTTCCAGTTCACACGACATGACTTTGAGAACTTCATCTCCACCGCGGACCTGGTTCTAATTCAAACAGAAACCATATTTTATTACTACCTACGTTCAAAAATATAAGATGATTTTCGATAGTATACTCCATATATGACTACATATACGCACAGAAATGAGTGAACAAAGACACTAGAACATGTCTTCAAAGGCATGAGAGCAGAGGGATTACATGTAATATCCATAACACAAGTTACTGAGGCAAATATACCCTCTTAAAAGGTAGCATTGATGTTCATAAAGTACTCCCTCCGTCCCAAAATTCTTGTCTTAGAGTTGTCTAGATACGGATGTATCAAGTCACATTTTAGTATTAGATACATCCGTATCTAGACAAATCTAAGACAAGAAATTTGGGACAGAGGGATTAGTTGAAAGTAATCTATAAGAAATCAGTGTCAACCTCCCGCATGTTTTGGTCAAAAGAGGAATTTAGAACCGTCATTTTGCACACTGAAATCACATGAAAGATCACCCAGAAAGTTGTACTACCAGTACTAGTACTGCGTGTTAGATGAAAAAACACGATCAAGATCGAGAAAAAGATCGTCAACAAGAGACATTACCTGGACTTGCTTAATGAGCGATCCCGGAGAGGGGGGCTTGGATAGGGCGATGGCTTTGAGCTTGTCTATGGTAGTCTCGGCGGGGTGCTTGCGCTTCTTCGTACCATGAGCCTCGACGGTTTTGGCCAGAGCCATAGACATCACGCCGGCCGGTGCTCCGGCGTCCATCCAAGAGAGGAAGCTGAGAGAGAAGAGTGAAAGGAGGAACGAGATGAGGGAGAAGCGAAGTGAGTGCGGGTTTTCTTCAAGAGAGGAAGCTGAGAGAGAAGAGTGAAATGATGGTTGCTTCGTCCGTCCAACTTACTACTGGAAAGGAGGGGGTTTTGTGATTTGAAGGCTCATTGGGCATTACTGCGGCGGTTCGATCGGGGTAGTCTACCGTCACTCTACTACGGAGTAATTTAGTGCATGGCTAGTGGACCCAGGTGCTGGCTGTCCCACACGTCGGCGAAAGTGAGTAATTTAGTGCATGGCTAGAGGAGGATCCGCACGGTAGAGCGTGTCCACTGTTTTTCTAAAGAAAAAAATGATTACAACAAGCGTTTCCACTCTTACGACGGAGGAGTGCGAAACACGGCAGCCATTTGAACATACACAGTGCTCCTACTACTAGGCATGTGCAGTGGTTCATACGTCAGTACTACACAATCTTGTTGCTAGTGTAGTAATATATGAGGATAACAAATGATGTTGTGCACATGTCAACTACTCCTATATGTAACATAGTACCGCTTTTTCGACTGTCCGGTTGAGAATGAACGGTGAGATCAATGTTAATAGAACTAGGTCAGCAGCGCACAGAGAGTACGGTGCTACAGTACTCCACAAAACATGAACCATATGAAGCACAAATAGTGTTAGGCAGGGTGTATAAAGGGTGCACAGGATGGGAGCAAAAGTTCCCTTCTCGACCCACTTTTGGGTGTTTGGCAGAGTGCATGAAGGGTGCATGAGTCCACACTAGTAGGTTGACAAAAATACACGAAGAGGAAACAACTATATTGAGATGAGAATGCAACCAAACACACCCACACGCTCTGTGCTACAGTGACTGATCTGCACTGTTTGAGTTTGATCCAACGGTCATGTTCTTGGAAATATGCCCTAGAGGCAATAATAAAATGGTTATTATTATATTTCCTTGTTCATGATAATTGTCTATTGTTCATGCTATAATTGTGTTATCCGGAAATCGTAATACATGTGTGAATACATAGACCACAACATGTCCCTAGTGAGCCTCTAGTTGACTAGCTCGTTGATCAACAGATAGTCATGGTTTCCTGACTATGGACATTGGATGTCATTGATAACGGGATCACATCATTAGGAGAATGATGTGATGGACAAGACCCAATCCTAAGCATAGCACAAGATCGTGTAGTTCGTTTGCTAGAGCTTTTCCAAATGTCAAGTATCATTTCCTTAGACCATGAGATTGTGCAACTCCCGGATACCATAGGAGTGCTTTGGGTGTGCCAAACGTCACAACGTAACTGGGTGGCTATAAAGGTGCACTACGGGTATCTCCGAAAGTGTCTGTTGGGTTGGCACGAATCGAGACTGGGATTTGTCACTCCGTATGACGGAGAGGTATCTCTGGGCCCACTCGGTAATGCATCATCATAATGAGCTCAATGTGACCAAGTGTTTGGTCACGGGATCATGCATTACGGTATGAGTAAAGTGACTTGCCGGTAACGAGATTGAACAAGGTATTGGGATACCGACGATCGAATCTCGGGCAAGTAACGTACCGATTGACAAAGAGAATTGTATACGGGATTGATTGAATCCTCGACATCGTGGTTCATCCAATGCGATCATCGTGGAACATGTGGGAGCCAACATGGGTATCCAGATCCCGCTGTTGGTTATTGACCGGAGAGTCGTCTCGGTCATGTTTGCATGTCTCCCGAAGCCGTAGGGTCTACACACTTAAGGTTCGGTAACGCTAGGGTTATAGAGATACTAGTATGCGGTAACCCGAAAGTTGTTCGGAGTCCCGGATGAGACCCCGGACGTCACGAGGAGTTCCGGAATGGTCCGGAGGTGAAGAATTATATATAGGAAGTCCAGTTTCGGCACCGGGAATGTTTCGGGGGTCACCGGTATTGTACCGGGACCACCGGAAGGGTCCCGGGGGTCCACCGGGTGGGGCCACCTATCCCGGTGGGCCCCATGGGCTGAAGTGGGAGGGGAACCAGCCCCTAGTGGGCTGGTGCACCCCCCTTGGGCCTCCCCCTGCGCCTAGGGTTGGAAACCCTAGGGGTGGCGGGGCGCCCCACTTGACTTGGGGGGGCAAGTCCCCCCCCCTTGGCCGCCGCCCCCCTTGAGATGGGATCTCTGGGGGCCGGCGCCCCCCTGAACCCCTATATAAAGAGGGGGGAGGGAGGGCAGCCGCACCCAAGCCCCTGGCGCCTCCCTCTCCCTCTCGTGACACCTCCCCCTCTCCCTCTCGCTGAGCTTGGCGAAGCCCTGCCGAGATCCCCGCTGCTTCCACCACCACGCCGTCGTGCTGCTGGATCTCCATCAACCTCTCCCTCCCCCTTGCTGGATCAAGAAGGAGGAGACGTCTTCCCCAACCGTACGTGTGTTGAACGCGGAGGTGCCGTCCGTTCGGCGCTCGGTCATCGGTGATTTGGATCACGACGAGTACGACTCCATCAACCCCGTTCTCTTGAACGCTTCCGCTCGCGATCTACAAGGGTATGTAGATGCACTCCTTTCCCTCTCGTTGCTAGAAGACTCCATAGATTGTTCTTGGTGATGCGTAGAAATTTTTTAATTTCTGCAACGATCCCCAACAGTGGCATCATGAGCTAGGTCTATGCGTAGTTTCTATGCACGAGTAGAACACAAACTTGTTGTGGGCGTAGATGTTGTCAATTTTCTTGCCACTACTAGTCTTATCTTGTTTCGGCGGCATCATGGGATGAAGGGGCCCGGACCGACCTTACACGTACGCTTACGTGAGACAGGTTCCACCGACTAACATGCACTGGTTGCATAAGGTGGCTAGCGGGTGTCTGTCTCTCCCACTTTAGTCGAATCGGATTCGATGGAAAAGGTCCTTATGAAGGGTAAATAGAAGTTGGCATATCACGTTGTGGTTTTACGTAGGTAAGAAACGTTCTTGCTAGAAACCTATAGAAGCCACGTAAAAACATGCAACAACAATTAGAGGACGTCTAACTTGTTTTTGCAGCATATGCCTTGTGATGTGATATGGCCAAAAGGATGTGATGAATGAAATATATGTGATGTATGAGATTGATCATGTTCTTGTAATAGGAATCACGACTTGCATGTCGATGAGTATGACAACCGGCAGGAGCCATAGGAGTTGTCTTTATTTTTTGTATGACCTGCGTGTCATTGAATAACGCCATGTAAATTACTTTACTTTATTTCTAAACACGTTAGCCATAGAAGTAGAAGTAATCGTTGGCGTGACAACTTCATGAAGACACGATGATGGAGATCATGGTGTCATGGCAGTGACGAAGATTATCATGGCGCTCCGAAGATGGAGATCAAAGGAGCAAAATGATATTGGCCATATCATGTCACTATTTGATTGCATGTGATGTTTATCATGTTTTACATCGTATTTGCTTAGAACGACGGTAGCTTAAATAAGATGATCCCTCACAATAATTTCAAGAAAGTGTTCCCCCTAACTGTGCACCATTGCGAAGGTTCGTTGTTTCGAAGCACCACGTGATGATCGGGTGTGATAGATTCTAACGTTTGAATACAACAGGTGTAAGCCAGATTTACACACGCAATACACTTAGGTTGACTTGACGAGCCTAGCATGTACAGACATGGCCTCGGAACACGGAAGACCGAAAGGTCGAGCATGAGTCGTATAGAAGATACGATCAACATGAAGATGTTCACCGATGTTGACTAGTCCGTCTCACGTGATGATCGGACACGGCCTAGTTGACTCGGATCATGTTTCACTTAGATGACTAGAGGGATGTCTATCTGAGTGGGAGTTCATTGAATAATTTGATTAGATGAACTTAATTATCATGAACTTAGTCTAAAATCTTTACAATATGTCTTGTAGATCAAATGGCCCACTCTAATGTTGCCCTCAATTTCAACGCGTTCCTAGAGAAAACCAAGCTGAAAGATGATGGCAGCAACTATACGGACTGGGTCTGGAACCTGAGGATCATCCTCATAGCTGCCAAGAAAGATTATGTCCTAGAAGCACCGCTAGGTGAGGCACCCATCCCAGAGAACCAAGACGTTATGAACGCTTGGCAGCAGCGTGCTGATGATTACTCCCTCGTTCAATGCGGCATGCTTTATAGCTTAGAACCGGGGCTCCAAAAGCGTTTTGAGCAACACGGAGCATATGAGATGTTTGAAGAGCTGAAAATGGTTTTCCAAGCTCATGCCCGGGTCGAGAGATATGAAGTCTCCGACAAGTTCTTCAGTTTTAAGATGGAGGAAAATAGTTCTGTCAGTGAGCACATACTCAAAATGTCTGGGTTACACAACCGCTTGACTCAGCTGGGAGTTAATCTCCCGGATGACGCGGTCATTGACAGAATCCTTCAGTCGCTTCCACCGAGCTACAAGAGCTTTGTGATGAACTTCAATATGCAGGGGATGGAAAAGACCATTCCTAAGGTATATTCAATGCTGAAATCAGCGGAGGTGGAGATCAAAAAGGAACATCCAGTGTTGATGGTGAATAAAACCACTAAGTTCAAGAAAGGAAGGGTAAGAAGAACTTCAAGAAGGACGACAAGGGAGTTGCCGCGCCCGGTAAGCCAGTTGCCGGGAAGAAGCCAAAGAATGGACCCAAGCCTGAGACTGAGTGCTTTTATTGCAAGGGAAGTGGTCACTGGAAGCGGAACTGCCCCAAGTACTTAGCGGACAAGAAGGCCGGCAACACCAAAGGTATATGTGATATACATGTTATTGATGTGTACCTTACCAGCACTCGTAGTAGCTCCTGGGTATTTGATACCGGTGCGGTTGCTCATATTTGTAACTCAAAGCAGGAGCTGCGGAATAAACGGAGACTGGCAAAGGACGAGGTGACGATGCGCGTCGGGAATGGTTCCAATGTCGATGTGATCGCCGTCGGCACGCTACCTCTACATTTACCTACGGGATTAGTTTTAAACCTCAATAATTGTTATTTATTGCCAGCTTTGAGCATGAACATTGTATCAGGATCTCGTTTAATTCGAGATGGCTACTCATTTAAATCCGAGAATAATGGTTGTTCTATTTATATGAGAGCTATGTTTTATGGTCATGCCCCGCTGGTTAATGGTTTATTCTTAATGAATCTCGAACGTAGTGTTACACATATTCATAGTGTGAATACCAAAAGATGTAAGGTTGATAATGATAGTCCCACATACTTGTGGCACTGCCGTCTTGGTCACATTGGTGTCAAACGCATGAAGAAGCTCCATGCAGATGGACTTTTGGAGTCTCTTGATTACGAATCATTTGACACGTGCGAACCATGCCTCATGGGTAAGATGACCAAGACTCCGTTCTCCGGAACAATGGAGCGAGCAACCAACTTATTGGAAATCATACATACTGATGTGTGCGGTCCAATGAGTGTTGAGGCTCGCGGTGGCTATCGTTATGTTCTCACTCTCACTGATGACTTGAGTAGATATGGGTATGTCTACCTAATGAAACACAAGTCTGAGACCTTTGAAAAGTTCAAGGAATTTCAGAGTGAGGTTGAGAATCAACATTACAGGAAAATAAATTTCTTACGATCAGATCGTGGAGGGGAATATTTGAGTCATGAATTTGCACACACTTAAGGAAATGTCGAATAGTTTCACAACTCACGCCGCGTGGAACACCTCAGCGAAATGGTGTGTCCGAACGTCGTAATCGCACTCTATTGGATATGGTGCGATCTATGATGTCTCTTACCGATCTACCGCTCTCATTTTGGGGCTATGCTTTAGAGACTGCCGCATTCACTTTAAATAGGGCTCCGTCGAAATCCGTTGAGACGACACCGTATGAATTATGGTTTGGGAAGAAACCTAAGCTGTCGTTTCTAAAAGTTTGGGGATGCGATGCTTATGTCAAGAAACTTCAACCTGAAAAGCTCGAACCCAAGTCGGCAAAATGCGTCTTCATAGGATACCCTAAGGAAACCATTGGGTATACCTTCTACCTCAGATCCGAAAGCAAGATCTTTGTTGCCAAGAACAGGTCCTTTCTGGAGAAAGAGTTTCTCTCGAAAGAAGTAAGTGGGAGGAAAGTGGAACTTGATGAAGTACTACCTCTTGAACCGGAAAGTAGCGCAGCTCAAGAAGATGTTCCTGTGGTGCCTGCACTGACTAGAGAGGAAGCTAATGATGATGATCAAGGTACTTCGGATCAAGTTACTACTGAACTTCGTAGGTCCACGAGGACACGTTCCACACCAGAGTGGTATGGAAACCCTGTCCTGGAAATCATGTTGTTAGACAAAGGTGAACCTTCGAACTATGAAGAAGCAATGGCGGGCCCAGATTCCGACAAATGGCTAGAAGCCATGAAATCCGAGATAGGATCCATGCATGAAAACGAAGTATGGACTTTGACTGACTTGCCCAATGATCGGCGAGCCATAGAAAATAAATGGATCTTTAAGAAAAAGACAGACGCGGATGGTAATGTGACCATCTATAAGGCTCGACTTGTCCTCTAAGGGTTATAGACAAGTTCAAGGGGTTGACTACGATGAGACTTTCTCACCCGTAGTGAAGCTGAAGTCCGTCCGAATCATGTTAGCAATTGCCGCATTTTATGATTATGAGATATGGCAAATGGACGTCAAAACGACATTCCTTAACGGCTTCCTTAAGAAAGAATTGTATATGATGCAGCCGGAAGGTTTTGTCGATTCTAAGAATGCTAACCAGGTATGCAAGCTCCAGCGCTCCATCTATGGGCTGGTGCAAGCATCTCGGAGTTGGAACATTCGATTTGATGAGATGATCAAAGCGTTTGGGTTTACACAGACTTATGGAGAAGCCTCTGTTTACAAGAAAGTGAGTGGGAGCTCTGTAGCATTTCTCATATTATATGTGGATGACATACTGTTGATGGGAAATGATATATAATTCTTGGGAAGCATAAAGGCCTACTTGAACAAGTGTTTTTCAATGAAGGACCTTGGAGAAGCTGCTTATATATTAGGCATCAAGATCTATAGAGATAGATCAAGACGCCTCATTGGTCTTTCACAAAGTACGTACCTTGACAAGATATTGAAGAAGTTCAATATGGATCAGTCCAAGAAGGGGTTCTTGCCTGTATTGCAAGGTGTGCAATTGAGCACGGCTCAATGCCCGACCACGGCAGAAGATAGAGAAAAGATGAGTGTCGTCCCCTATGCCTCGGCCATAGGGTCTATCATGTATGCCATGCTGTGTACCAGACCTGATGTAAACCTTGCCGTAAGTTTGGTAGTAAGGTACCAAAGTAATCCCGGCATGGAACACTGGACATCGGTCAAGAATATCCTGAAGTACCTGAAGAGGACTAAGGATATGTTTCTCGTTTATGGAGGTGACGAAGAGCTCGTCGTAAAGGGTTACGTCGATACTAGCTTCGACACAGATGTGGATGACTCTAAGTCACAAACCGGATACGTGTATATTTTGAATGGTGGGGCAGTAAGCTGGTTCATTTGCAAGCAAAGCGTTGTGGCGGGATCTACATGTGAAGCGGAATACATGGCGGCCTCAGAGGCAGCACAAGAAGCAATCTGGGTGAAGGAGTTCATTACCGATCTAGGAGTTATTCCCAATGCGTCGGGCCCGATGACTCTCTTCTGTGACAACACTGGAGCTATTGCCCTTGCCAAGGAGCCCAGGTTTCACAGGAAGACCAGGCATATCAAGCGTCGCTTCAACTCCATTCGTGAAAATGTTCAAAATGGAGACATAGATATTTGTAAAGTACATACGGACCTGAATGTAGCAGATCCGTTGACTAAACCTCTCCCTAGAGCAAAACATGATCAACACCAGAACTCTATGGGTGTTCGATTCATCACAATGTAACTAGATTATTGACTCTAGTGCAAGTGGGAGACTGTTGGAAATATGCCCTAGAGGAAATAATAAAATGGTTATTATTATATTTCCTTGTTCATGATAATTGTCTATTGTTCATGCTATAATTGTGTTATCCGGAAATCGTAATACATGTGTGAATACATAGACCACAACATGTCCCTAGTGAGCCTCTAGTTGACTAGCTCGTTGACCAACAGATAGTCATGGTTTCCTGACTATGGACATTGGATGTCATTGATAACGGGATCACATCATTAGGAGAATGATGTGATGGACAAGACCCAATCCTAAGCATAGCACAAGATCGTGTAGTTCGTTTGCTAGAGCTTTTCCAAATGTCAAGTATCATTTCCTTAGACCATGAGATTGTGCAACTCCCGGATACCATAGGAGTGCTTTGGGTGTGCCAAACGTCACAACGTAACTGGGTGGCTATAAAGGTGCACTACGGGTATCTCCGAAAGTGTCTGTTGGGTTGGCACGAATCGAGACTGGGATTTGTCACTCCGTATGACGGAGAGGTATCTCTGGGCCCACTCGGTAATGCATCATCATAATGAGCTCAATGTGACCAAGTGTTTGGTCACGGGATCATGCATTACGGTACGAGTAAAGTGACTTGCCGGTAACGAGATTGAACAAGGTATTGGGATACCGACGATCGAATCTCGGGCAAGTAACATACCGATTGACAAAGGGAATTGTATACGGGATTGATTGAATCCTCGACATCGTGGTTCATCCGATGAGATCATCGTGGAACATGTGGGAGCCAACATGGGTATCCAGATCCCGCTGTTGGTTATTGACCGGAGAGTCGTCTCGGTCATGTCTGCATGTCTCCCGAACCCGTAGGGTCTACACACTTAAGGTTCGGTAACGCTAGGGTTGTAGAGATACTAGTATGCGGTAACCCGAAAGTTGTTCGGACTCCCGGATGAGATCCCGGACGTCACGAGGAGTTCCGGAATGGTCCGGAGGTGAAGAATTATATATAGGAAGTCCAGTTTCGGCCACCGGGAAAGTTTCGGGGGTCACCGGTATTGTACCGGGACCACCGGAAGGGTCCCGAGGGTCCACCGGGTGGGGCCACCTATCCCGGAGGGCCCCATGGGCTGAAGTGGGAGGGGAACCAGCCCCTGGTGGGCTGGTGCGCCCCCCTTGGGCCTCCCCCTGAGCCTAGGGTTGGAAACCCTAGGGTTGGGGGGCGCCCCACTTGACTTGGGGGGCAAGTCCCCCCCCCCTTGGCC